>NC_041408.2:60728602-60758602 GCF_900747795.2 Erpetoichthys calabaricus
TGTATACTTAACTCACAAAGTAGTCCTGCCATTAAGTGAGCCCAAAAACTATCCATCCATCCATCCATTTTCCAACCCGCTGAATCCAAATACAGGGTCACGGGGGTCTGCTGGAGCCAATCCCAGCCAACACAGGGCACAAGGCAGGAACCAATCCCGGGCAGGGTGCCAACCCACCACAGGACACACACAAACACACCCACACACCAAGCACACACTAGGGCCAATTTAGAATCGCCAATCCACCTAACCTGCATGTCTTTGGACTGTGGGAGGAAACCAGAGCGCCCGGAGGAAACCCACACAGACAAGGGGAGAACATGCAAACTCCACGCAGGGAGGACCCAGGAAGCGAACCCAGGTCCCCCAACTGCGAGGCAGCAGCGCTACCCACTGTGCCACCGTGCCGCCCGCCCAAAAACTATTGTTGTACTAACATCAACTAAAATGATTTATTACATGAGCATTGAAGAGAATAATATGGGTTAAATATTGCCACTTCCCTTAGAAAACTCAACAAATTATTACAACTGACTATTTTTCCTTACCGATGCAGGTTGATTATGTGGCACTACTGTTACAAACAACCTAAAACTGTGGACGTGTGAAACATCTAAGTATCCAGCTGTGGCAATTTTATTTGAATATGTGAAATAATAACAAAAAGCTTTGCAGAACATAAATGCATAAATATTTAAAGAGAATGTAATAGATTCCATGTGCAAACAAATTTATAAACCCTCAATTACTAGAACATACCTAGGAAACAAAGTTACCACAAAAGAGCCTCCCATTGCTCATAAATTCTAGCTGCCACTGTTATTGAAGACGTTTTGCTGGCACCACAGTACTTCTGACTATAACATATTTTAACCCAAAACCTTTGTGTTTTCTACCCAAGATTCCACACTGACATTTTCATTTCTGCAACATTATTTGCTGGCAGCTGTGACTGGTCTTCTCTTCACAATTGGAACTCAGATATAATGAAAAGGTTGGAGTATGTAAAAATAGAAGGAGACTGCACACAAAATTACCCTGATTACAGTATAATTCATTTATTTTATTATAGTGTGAAATAATGATCAATCTGATATTGTTGGGTTCCTGTTGTTCCTACAAAAACAATTGTTGTAAAAAAAGTTGTTGCAACCGGACTGTCATTCACCTCAGACAATCAAATTTTAAGTTTGCTTCCGGAGGAACTTCATACTCAATTGCACACTATATTACATTTTTTATTTATAGGGTAAAAAATAGTTGCTTTGGAGGTTTAAATAATGAGACCTGGAACAAGAACTTTGATATTGTTCCAAAAAGAAAATAAACTTGATGATATCATATTGTCCATGAAATAACAATTACAGAAGTGGTGAATTTCACTTACACAATTTAAATCCTAAACCAGTTTAATCAATCAGGAATACATACAGATATAAATACTGTAGATTAAAGACAGTCCATTGATTAGATAACCACCAGAAGGAAAATAAAAATTTAATAGTGATAAGCAGTAGTGATGAGCAAACCCAGTGAAGTTCGCTTAGCCACACATTTAATGAAATCACGGAAATGTTCGTGAGCATCGCCAAACTTTACAAAATGCATTGAAGCCGATGAGGAAGGAGAAGCTGAACTAGTTTATAGTGGACTATAATGGTGCGATGGCTTTTTAAGTGTCCCTGAGAATGCTGAAAGTATTCGCCAACTATGCTGGCCCAATTATTGTGGACAACAATGTGATCTGAGCTGTGCATTAGCAGTGCTAATCACTGAACCACCATGCCTCAAACAACAAAACATACAGATGGACTGAATACCATGAACAAAAAACAAGAAATGACCACAAACTAGCATTAAGTAAATAAAATGTAGATTATTGGGCTCACATTGGCTGAACAAGCTCATTCCAGTGTTTGAAGTCGTGGCTTCGAGTGCAGCTTCCCATGTATCTTTGCAGATGCTTCACACATTTTTCTTATATCAAGAAGAAAGAAATTCCTCTTAAATAGTAATACATCTTTAATTATTATTATTTAATTGGGTCTTATTCTGACATGAGTAGGGAGGGGAGAGAATCATTTAAGGCTTGTTTTGAGATGCATGCAAATTAGCCATGCGATGCTGTGCTTCCAGTGCACAGGGATCAGTTTTATATTTCCAGCTCAATCAGTACAGTTCCCCTCTTGATGAAATGAGTGTGATTTGAAGTCCGGGGGATGAGGCCCACTTCATGAAACAAGCACACTTAGAAATGCAGAAACACATTGCACAGCACTATCATTCTCATAGACAACCGACTGTGAATCAATGATGGGACTTTGTCACTCACTGAGGAGCACATCTGAACCCCTCAAATGAAAATACTGCAAGTTTTTCTTTTTTTTTTTAAACACATGTAGGATGGAAATCCAGCTAGAGTACTGATTGTGTTATGACATCTATGATCTTACAATAGTCGTGTGTAAAGGCTGTGCATTGCTGCCACGGCTCTGTAATGTCACGGTGGCCTCACAAAGCATCATGGGGCTCTGGGAAAAAATGTTTGCATAAGCCGACCAAAGGTGAATTTTCAGGAAAATATTCATGAACAAAGTCAACAGTAAAAATTTCTCCAGTCATCACTAATTTATCAGTTAAAGGAGGATGAATATTGTAGCAAGTGAAATATGATGTGCATTTGTGCATGAGCATATACATATTTTTTAATCATATTTTATAATATATATGTATATATTTTTGTATTTTATTTATACTATAATACAATGGGATAGGCCATTTAATGTCTGTCGAAGAAATGAAAATTAAAAAACAAAAAGCAGGTGCTGACTCCGGAGTCTGTAAGTGAAGCTCCTTCAGCTGTATTGAAATACTCCCGGTACCAATAGGAGCAGAAAAGTCGGGGCTACTGAGAGCAGAACTAGAAGTGAGATCATGTTGTCTTCTAGGAAACAGAAACTGGGTTAGAGTTTCTGCCACATTCTTTATTGCCCCCACGTTTTCATATTCCAATACCTATGTGACACTCCCGATGCTTGTGTGCATGACAATATATGACTTTTTTAAATAATTCACTGTTGAGATTTTGGACTCTAATACATATGGAATGACACTATAACTGTTTTTTGGAATACAGTGGATATAAATACATATTTTCCTTCCTTATATTGTTTTTTATAGAATAGTTATTTTTGCTTATCCATCCATCCATCCATCCATTGTCCAACCCGCTGAATCCGAACACAGGGTCACGGGGGTCTGCTGGAGCCAATCCCAGCCAACACAGGGCACAAGGCAGGGAACCAATCCTGGGCAAGGTGCCAATCCACCGCAGGACACACACAAACACACCCACACACCAAGCACACACTAGGGCCAATTTAGAATCGCCAATCCACCTAACCTGCATGTCTTTGGACTGTGGGAGGAAACCGGAGCGCCCGGAGGAAACCCACGCAGACACGGGAGAACATGCAAATTCCACGCAGGGAGGACCCGGGAAGCGAACCCAGGTCCCCAGATCTCCCAACTGCGAGGCAGCAGCGCTACCCACTGCGCCACCGTGCCGCCCCATTTTTGCTTATGTCATTGATAAATAAATCCAAAGTATGTGCTTGATATTAATAACTTAATAATATTAACTTTTGTAATAAAATATTATAGACACACAGTAACAGTTCTTGTTTTCGTCAATGCTAAGAAAAACTTTTGACTGGATTTAAAAGTTTTTACTTTTAATTATTTACTGAACTTTTACCTTTTTCAAAAGATTCAAATAGTTGAAGTAGTTACATTTAATGACTAAAATTATTTGTTTTCATCAATATTAAGATTTAAATGAAAACCGAATTGCAATTTATTTACCAATAAATGATTTTTTATTGAGTTACATTATAAACTGTATGGGGTATTGAAAATGATGATTATATAAACTTTTGCCCTATCACTAAAACTAATTTTATTAATGTGTTTAAAAGTGTGCTAAAGTGTGTTTTAAAAAAATATGTTTTTTTGAATTGTCACTCACACTACATGATCATGCTGACATTTCTGCTGCTGGCTTAGCTATCCACAGTTATTGGGGTGCTTGTAGCAGATATTACCAAAAGCAGACACTTCAATTACTCTTGCATATTCAATATATACAGATTAAATACTTTTAGTTTTCTGTATTGTTTCTTGAAAACAACATCTGCAACAATTATCTGGCTTTCTGAATAAAAAGACAAAGTGCTTGCATCTATTTTGTGGCAGTGTTGGGGTGAGTGTATGCAAACAAAGGCCAGCTGTCATTTCTAGTATTTGTTTGGAATGTTTTTTCTTTCTGTTTGGACTTTGGTGGGTTTTTTTATTGTAAAATAACAGGTAGAACAAAGTTGTATTTTGCGACAAATGCAACAACAGTCAGTACTTTCAGCATTGTGAATTTGAATTATGTGCCCTGTGCAAAATGACAAAGGTCACAGCTTTTGGAGAGCTGCCACTTTTCTCATTTAATGTGATGCTGCAGCTTGAGATGTGAAAACTGAAAGCTACTGGCTGAATTGGCATTTTGTGAAGTGGCAGACAAAAGGCTGTTATCAGAAACAGAAGATAAAAGTGACGGGTTGGACTGAAAATTACATTATTTTGGAGCTATAAGTTATGGCAGGACAACTGAAATGCTGACAATTGGACTAAATACAGTATACTAAAGTACTAAATACAGTATACTGAAGTACATAGATATAATAAGGGAAAAGGTAAACTTAAAGGACTAGTACAGCATACCCCATTCATTCATGCCCCAACACTGGACTGATGTCCTGGCCAGAATTGATGTCATTCCCTTTGCCACATGGGACCATAGAATGGATGGAGAGGAGGAGGCAGCCCTCCAGGACTGTACGCTTCCCTGATACAAGTTAATGATAAATGTGAATTTCCCATTGGGATTAATAAAGTATCTATCTATCTATCTATCTATCTATCTATCTATCTATCTATCTATCTATCTATCTATCTATCTATCTATCTATCTATCTATCTATCTATCTATCTATCTATCTATCTATCTATCTATCTATCTATCTATCTATCTATCTATCTATCTATCTACACTAGGCCTGTACGCCCAAGCACACACCTGCTTGGACAGCCCTGTTTTGTCCTGTGGATGCCGCTATGGAAAGCTGTCCTTATTTTGTGGAGTTTCCGCTTTATATAATGTTGCGGCATTGGAAGTATTCTCGTGTCTGAGATTAAAGGGGCACCCTCATCTCATTCGGGAGTCACATTTTGGAGGAGGAGGACAACACTTGCTAGTTGAGATTTGGGAGAAAGAAAGACGAAGGAAGGATTTGTGAATTGTCTGTATGCTTTGAAGTTTCAATCTTTAAATAAAAGGTTATTTAAGTCTGTGACTGGAGTTTGCATAGATACCCCCTACTGGCCGCTCTTTTTATTTCATTTTAGGGTGCCAGGTATAGAGCAGTGATCACAAAACACATGACAGGAGCCATCCTTGATTAGACCCCAATTCATTATAAGGTACACAGGTTTCTGTTAACGTAAAGTGCACAGTTTTGGAATGTAATAGGAGCTGAAGTGTCCAGAGAAAAGACCTCATGGCAGAATGTACACATTTCAAACAGAGGGTGACTGACTTGGATGGGATTTTGGCTTCTGGAGCATCAGGACGACTATGCTGCTGGATTTTTTAAAATACACTTATTCCATTCAAGAGTTGCAGAGCTTAGGTTACATGCAATTCAAGGACCAGCAGTCATTGGGGTGTCAGTTTATCGCAGGGTACACTCATTCAAATTCTATGTCACCTTTGGCTACTTTAAAGCTATCAATCAGTCATAAAGCATATTTTTGAGATGAGTGTAGAAAATGAAGTACCTGGAGAAACCCCATTCAGAAACAGGAAGGATATGCTGTATAGACTGTGACCAGACCAAGATCATAACCCAGAATCCCCGAGCTATTAGGCTGCATCAGTGACTGTTATGCCTCTGTGCCATCTCCGTTAAAAACAAGCTATTTTTAAATGTTATGTTAAATAAATTTAATATTAGCAAAACCAATAATACCACATTAATGTTTCAAAATAAATAATTCTAAAAAATGACAACTTTTACAAAAAATATTTTTGTGGCAACATGAAAATATTACATCCTGAAGTTACTTGGAAAACTACTACATAATTTATAGTCCTAAATTTCCAGTGCCCTGTCGCCACAACTGTGATGTCTGGCTATAGCAAGCAGTAATTGTCCTGCCTCTGAAACCTCTCAGAAAATGAATGTGGATCCCCACAGTCATCAAGCCGGCATTGAAAATGGGAGCATAAATGCTGAACCATTTACGTATTTAAATGATGTAACTTAGAAAAAAATCGGGGGCGAAACATATGGATCGATCTTTATTTTTACTGAAACCATTTGCAGCTGCATTTTGAAACAGCTGGAGTCTTCAAAGTGGACCGTTTGGGATTTCTGAATTAAGGGCTGTAGAAAAAAAAATATTTGAGACATTATGAAATCATACATTGATGTTTTTGCATCTGTTAGCCTTTGAGATGTCAGTCTTACTATAATTTGACATTAGATTCAGTGTTTCTCTTACAAATGGGGTTTACTTTGATCTGAATTTATTTTGTATAAATTCTGTAGGTCTTTGAAAGTGTAAAGACCTATAATTTATTGGCCAAAATAAATAACTTATAGGGAAAATACTATAAAATATACTTTAAATAAAACATCTGCCAGATTATTTTTGTATGAGACCTTATTATTTTCAATGGATTCAGAAAGTATTCTGCCCCCTTCACTTTTTACACATTTTGTTATGTTGCAGCCTTGTTCCAAAATCATTAAAATTAATTTTTTCCCACATTAATGCTTAAGAAAGACAAAATGAAAACAGGATTTTAGAAATTTTTGCAAATTAAAGATAAACAAGTATTCAAACCATTTACTATGTATGACACTTGAAACTTGGACCAAGTGCATCACATTCTTTTAATCAACATTGAGATGTACCTACACCTTGTTTGAAGTCCTCCTGTGTCCAATTCAATTTATTGGACATGAAGGTCTCCCAACTGACAATGTGTATCAGAGAAAAAAACAAACTATGCATTTGAAGAAATTGCCTGCAGAGCATAGAGCTGGGATTGTATCGATGCACAGGTCTAGGGAAGGCTAAAACAATCTGTGCAGCACTGAAGATTCCCAAGAGCGCAGTGGCCTTCATAATTCATAAATGGAAGAATTTTAAAACAACCACAACAGTTTCTACAGCTGACCACCCAGCCAAACTGAGCAATTGTAAGAGAAGGGCCATGGTAAGAGAGGTGGCCACAACCCAATGATCACTCTGGCTCAGCTCCAGAGAACCTGTGTGGAGATGGTGGAAACTTCCAGAAGGACAACAATCACTGCAACACTCCATTGATCTGGGCTTTATGACGGAGTGGTCAGACATGAGTTTACATAAAGACCACTAAGCAACTCTCAGAGTGTGATAAACAAGATTCTCTTGTCTGATGAAATCAAGATTAGTGTCATATCTGAAGGACGCCAGGCACCACTACTCATTGTGCAGTACAGTTGCAACAGTGAAGCATGCTGGTGGAAGCATCATGCTGTGGGTTTGTTTTTTAGTAACAGAGACTTGGAGACTGGACATGGTTGAGAGAAAGTTGAACACAGCAAAGCATAGAGATATCCTTAATAAAACCTGCTTTAGGGTGGTCTGAACCTTAGACTGGGCTGAAGGTTCACCTTCCAACAACACAATGACTCTAAGCACAAAACAAAGACAACATAGGAGTGGCTTAGGAACAACTCTGGGAATGCCCTAAAGTTGCTCAGCCAGAGCCTGGACTTGAACCAAAATGAACATATCTGGAGAGGCCTAAAAATAGATGTCCACCGACGGTCTCCATCCAATATAAAAGAGCTGGAGACGATCTGCAGAGAAGAATGGCAGAAAATCCCCTAATCCAAGTGTGCAAAGCTGGTTGGGTCATACCCAAGGAAACACCTGGCTGGAGTCACTGCCAAAGGTGCTTCAGCTATGTACTAAGTAAAGGGTCTGAATACTTGTGTCAAGGTGATATTTAAAGTTTTTTATTTTTAGTAAATTCTCAAAATTCCTAAAATCCTGTTTTTGCCTCGTCATTCTGGGGCATTGAGTGTTGCTTGACTAGGGGAAAATTTAATTAGAATGATTAGGGAGCAAGGCTGTACCATAGCAAAACGTGAAAAAAGTGAAGTAGTCTGAATACTTTCTGAGTCCACTGCATTTCTGATAATCTCCTTTCAGGGTCCATGGAAAGACAGGGCAATGCTTATCCATTCTTTAACAGTGCTGTTGGTGACTTGGATTCTTCTCCACGGCCGTTGGGATCATTGGCTATTTTCTTGTGTCCTAGTGCACACTTCAAAATACGCAGCCAGAGTGCAGAACACACAGAGCACATTTCCCAGTAAACATTTCCTTCCTCCAATATGTCTGTGAAACGGCTGAAACTAATGTCAATGAGGTTCTGTACTTCTGAATTAGAAGAAAATATTCACATGGAATTCCACCTTTGCAAATGAGAACACTTTTAACTTACAGGGTACCTTGAAGACCTCATGAAGACTCTACACCATAACAGAGATCACTGCTAGTTGGCAAAGTTAGCACCTTTTTTTGTGAAAATAGAATTAGCTAAAGAAAAGATAACAAAAGGAGTTTTCACTTTACTATGCGTCTCACAAGAAAGTACTGACATTCTCTTCCGCAAAAAAGTTCAAAATTTCCAGGACATTTTCAGTTACATAGTGTTTAGATGTGGTAAGGGATGTTTTCAATAACCGAGTGAAGTTCAAAACAAATTATCCTCAACAAATGTATCTTCATAAAAGGTCAGTAAGAAACCAAATTTTTGTTGTCTTAAAGTCAAGGCAGAAGTTTTGCTTAAAATAAGTCTTTTTACAGTAAGACAAAACACAGTTGGAAGGCTTTCATATCCAATTTTGGATGACCAGGGAGTGCAGAGTGCTGAGTGTTTAAAGCATTGCATCAATTACAAACTCTGCATGAGTTGTTTCCTCTCAAAATCTTAGGAAAGATAAAATGGTATTGAAAAAAAACATGAATTTATAAACATCTTCAGTGATATTTCCAATACATATTTAAAGCACAGAAATAGATTCTGCATATCTCAAAACACCCTTAGGAATGAAAAAGGCAGGGAATGACACATAATAAAGACAAAAAAATTAAAAGGCAAACCAGCCTAGTTTAATATGTCCAACATATCACTAGCTCCAGATTTAAAGATCCATAAGGTGTTACTTTCAGCAATACTACTTGCTAACCTGTTTCAGGAATAAACACTTACTAAAACTCTTTTATGAAATTTTACGATCATCCACCCATGCCCCATGCTTTTGTAGAAATGCTGACAAAAAGTAAATCCACCCTATTTACCCCTTTCATCCTGTAAATACTAATAGTATGTTATATCTTAAAGTCTCTTATCCTACGATCAAAAGGATTAACTCAACCTTTTCCTCAAAGTTCATACTTTACAGTAACTGAACAAGTTGAAGGTCGTTTCTCCGGATTCATAACAGCACTTTTACATCTCTCTTGTAATAAATGAGATCAAAAGAGCTCACTGGTTTTCAGATGTGGCTTTACAAGTCTGCTATACTGCTTAAGCGTTACGTTTCTTGACATTTTCTCCACACGGTATAGCATGCACAGTAATCTGCTATTCCCCAAAAGCCTTTTCAGTCACTCCTCTGCACTCTCCAGTTGAGGGCGGTAAGGAATACAGTTAGATTGCCAACTTTTTCTCATCAGTCACACTTTGCAGCTCAAATCCCCAAATGTTTAATTATATGGAATATTTTTTTTTTGAGTATGTAAGATGTTACACTTTATATTACATTTATATTATTTGACATTTTTGAGCCCAAAACTGAATTTTTCTCTAATTCCAACTGTAACAAACCCTGTGCCAATTCCTGTCAGACCTCACTTTTGATTTCACCTAATTGCGCCACTTTACACCATTATTTCTGTGCTTTAGAGATCCAGCGGTACACTACATTTGTATGACTAGCCTGTTATGGAAATACTTTCATTCTGTTTTTTCAGGCTAAAGGTAAAATAGAAAAATTAAGCAATGATGATTTATGATCATTTCAATGAGCAATCAATTCGGTGGATAAATAAGAAACTTAGAACCAATTACATCTTCTCAAAAGTTACAAATATTGAATTGTTTTTAGTGCTAAAAATATGTTTTTTACCATCTGCGATAATTATGTACAGTATGTAGCATTGAATTTCTTGCAACAAATACAAAGTTTTTATATAAACCTTGTTTTTGTTATTGCAAGATGTATTGACTTATCAATGTGTATTTATGATTATTTAGCTTAACTTAAGAAATCTTGTCAAGTAAATTTTGCTTACCACCCAATTGGGAGATTTTTTTTCTGCAAAGTAAAAACCAAACATCTCATTTCAAGTTTATTTTTTCTAGTTTTTATACATGCATTATAATTGTCACATTGCAAGTAATGTTTGTGCTCTGTGTTGCATTTTTGTGTATTATTACATGCCGTTTTGTATTTCATATTATTCTATGCATATGCATATTGTGGAATTGTGGACAGTTAGATCTTCAGTTTGGCATATGAAACTTGTGTTCGCATATTTGGGGTTCAATCAAGTGCATTAAATTTGGGTTTTGGACTCCTTCAGCTGTATGTCTTATCCTTTCCAGTCCATGAATGAACATGTCCTAAAACTCTTTTGGCAAATTTGCAAGCATCCATCTGTGCCCCTGTGTTTTTGTACAAATGCTGACTAAACAAAATCATGTTTATGTTCATAGATATTGACATTCCTGTTATGTTGTCTCCTAAAGTTCATTTGCTTAGGAATGAAAATATTCAGACCTACCGAATTTTCCTCAAAGTTTTGTTAAATTAGAGCATTGGATTCATCCAATTGTGCTTTTGTCTCCTATCCTGTCCATGAATAAACGTCCTAATGTTTATGAAAGAGATATCAAAGTGCAGATTGGACTTTGGAGAGTATCCAGTTTGGGAACCTAAAGTTTGCCTCTCTTCTCTCTCAGAAGATGTTGTCTTCCAGACTGTGATATCCAGCCTGCATCTGAATGGTTCAAAGGTGAGCATGATGTGCTATGATGAGAATTTCAGTGGTCCCTCAAAAGCTTAGATGCTGTTCCTCTCCTGGAAAACAGTGGCCTGCAGCTAATAGATAAGCAGTTGTACCAACCATGTGTCTCGTACATGAAAGAGGGTGGATATACTGACCAATGGATCGAGGCAGCAGTTTTGCATGCAATGCCTATTAAACTTTTCACCCCCTTTATAAGTTTTCAAAGTTTCCTGTTATTATACAACATTGAATCACAGTAGATTTTGGCTTTTATTTAACAAGGCAGACAGAAAAATGTCAAGGTGAAAACAGATCTCTGCAAAGTAGTCAAAAATAAATACAAATATAAAACAAAAAATAATTTATCGCATAAGCATTTCCCACCTTAAAGACAGTACTGTATTTAGTACCATATACAGTATGCTCACGTATAAGTCGGGTCGTGAAACCTGAAAAATCGATCATAAAATAAAACTCCCAACTTATACATCCTTTCAAAAATATGACACTTAATTTTTTTTTTTTTACATCTTCTTGCTTTTTCCAATCTCACACCAGTTTCTCAGACACATCGAATTTTGTTTCAGCAGCGCAGTTTACCAATTTCGCTACTTCAACAACGTTTAATTACGACGATTAAAACGATTAAAATCAAGTCCCGACTTATCTGCTAGTATATACAGTAGATACACCTTTGTTAGCCGTGCCAGCATTGAGTCTGTGTGCACAGGTCTCTCTCTATCAGCTTTGCACATCTGGATACTTAAGTTTTTCCCATTCTTCTTTGCAAAACTGTTCATGCTCTGTCAGCTTGCATGGGGATCGAGAGTGAAGTGTCCAGTCACAAATTCACATGAACTGAGATCTGATCTCTGACTCGGCTACTCCAGGACATAAACATTTTTGCTTTAAAGCCATTCCTGTGTAGTTTTGGCTTTAAATTTGTCTTTCTGGAAAACAAATCTCCTCCCAAGGTGCAGGCATTAGGTTGTCCTCCAAAATATCCCTGTATTTTGCTGTGTTCATTTTTCTCTTTTACCCTCACAAGCCTTCCGAGACCTGCCTCAGCAAAGCAACCCAACAGCATAATGCTGCCTTCATCATTCTTCAAGATGTGAATGCTTTGTTTTTAAAAATGTACAGTGTTTGCCTTGCGCCAAATTTTGCTGTTTATTCTGATAGAAAGCTCAATTTTTATTTCATCAGACCACATAATCTTCCCATGGAAAACTGCCTTCTGGCAAACTCCAAATGAGATGTGATGTGTGTTTTTAAAGAGTAGCTTTCTCTTTGTCACTTTTCCATAAAACTGCAACTCCAGTCTTAGTCAATGTAGCTTGAAACATCCCATAGGTCTCCTGATGGTTTCCCTCTGTAATCGCCTTTGTGGAACATCACTCAGTTTTTGTTGCTGCCATGCTCTAGTCAAATTTACAGCTGTGCCACACTGTTTACATTTCTTAATGATTAATTTAACTAGACTTCAAGGGGTATTTTTAGTGACTTGGAGATTTTCTTGACTCCATTGCCTGGCTTGTGCTTTTCAATTATCTTTCACAGAGTTGCTTGGAGTGTTCATTGTCTTAATTGTGTAGATTAGAGCAAAATACTGACTCAACACAAGTTGGACCTTCTAAATAAGGTGCACTTATACTATAATCAATTGAAACCCCTTGACTACTGACAGATGACCTCCAGTGAACTAATTCTGTGAATTTTAAAATCAATCGGCTACAACAGTGATGGTTTAGGTGTGTCATATTAAATTGGTGAATATGTGTCAAATATTATTTTTTTATATTTATATTTAATTTAATTTAATTTTCATCAGGGTGTGCTCTTACTGGGCAGGATTGTGGGGCCCATAAGCTGTGGGGTGTCTGTTGGTGAAAAAAGATTCACTGATCTTGACTTTGCTGACGATGCTGTGATATTCGTGGATTCAGTGGAGGTTCTGATTGTGGATCTGAGAGGAGTCTGAGTGTCTGGGCTTGTGAGTGTTCTGAATAAAAAGCCTTCAATGACCTCTTTGACACAACCATCAGCAGTGTGTCTGTCTGCGGAGAGAATGTTGAGCATGTTTACTGTGACATTCATGTCCCTGGTGACTCTTCCTATGAGGTCAGTAGATGGATTGGGAGAGCATGGGGGGTCATGAGGTTGCTGGAAAGGCATGTGTGGAGCTCTCAATATCTTTGAAGGGGAAGAGAAGCATTAGGAAACAGTGCCAACCCTCATCTCAGGGAGGAATACCATTAGATAAGCCTTCAAGTTGTCTCCTAAGAACACTGGTGTGACAGTAGTTATGATGCCCCCATGTGTATCTCATGGGAGGGAAATCTGGCAGAACCCACTAGGAGAAGACCCAGCACAAACCAAATACATAATGTATTTTAAATGACCTGGGAGTATTTAGGACTTCTCCAGAAGAAACTGGAAAAAATTGATAGGGATAAGGTGGCCTAGTCAGTCTATTTTGGTAAATTTCCACCACGACTCTCACCAGAAGAATTGGTGTTAAAGAGGTGTGTATTAAATTATATTTGAATAGATGTGTAAGGACCTAGGCTATATAAAAGCAAATGATTTTTTCTTGTTTTTTAAATGGATAAAGCAGATGTTTACTGTCTCGTGTTTGCACTTCTGGGGCTGCTGGATTCAGCAATTATTAACTGATGTGACATAAATCTGAAAAAGGTTCAAATACACTTGCATTGTCCCACTTACATGATAAGGTGCGTTGCCACCTCTATTCTTGAAGGATATTCACTGAACATTTAATGTGGAACAGGCTAATTTGAAACCCATATACTAAACACACAAATATCTACATTCATATGTCTTTTGGATCTGTCATTGTCTCTATTTTGTTTAGAAGTGAACATTTTTTCTTGGTTTCCTTATTGGAAAAAATGATGTAATAGATTAAAATGGTAGATTTCAGATGATTTATTTTGAAGTAAGTCTTGCACGTTTCCTTGTTTGGTTGAATGAAAAATTATTTTGTTTCTTAGCTTCAATTTTAAAGCTTACTAAAGACAACAAAGGGATTAAATGATAGGGTAGTCAATAAGAATTAAAAGTCAGCCCATTCACTATATCCAAAACGTTGCGCATGCTTGCAACTTCCTCAGGGTAGAGGCAGCTCTTTCCTTATGCTTGGGGCATTTAATAATTTATAACGTTTTACATTTTTATTTCCCTAATTTACATAATTCTTTTTAATTTGCAGTTGTTTTTTATTCTGCCATGTCCTCTACTGTGAGTTCTACAAATACTTATGTTGAATTTTTATGCAATTCTTGAAACAACTATATTATGCTATAGACACTCCAACTGGAAATTTCTTGCTTTTTTCAAAATCATGAGAAGATACAAAGATTGGTGTAGAAACTGGCTGAATATTTATATCCTCTATAAAGTTAAATATGAAAAAAATGCAAATGTATACACATTTAATGTAAATGGCTTTCAAAAACACAAGCACCATTCCTCTTATACTTTTGTTTCTTTGCACAGAACCACTTGAACCTTCATGGTACCTTCTTTTTCCTCCATGATGGTTGAGAAAACACACTTTTCCAGCTGTGGATTCCTGGGATTTTTATCTGATATGTAAGACCACAAAGCACCGTCACTTTCAATTTATGTTGGTGTTAATTTCAAAGCTGAAATTACGACCAGCTTGGACTTGCTGATCAAAACATGTTCTACTTTTTACTGAACCCTGGCATTCAGAACACTGTCATTAGTAAATAAGAGATGGAAGGTTTTTCTGCCTACAGTAAAATGAAGTAACTTAGAAGGCAAGTTAAAAGGTAATCATCTTTTATATCAGAGTGTTGGCAGGTATGGTGAGCAGCACCACTCACCGAGACTTTCTGCAGTGGAAATTTTTTGATATAATACCATTGACTCATAGTATGGTTTGCTTTTACAGGTGGGAAAGGCACCAGCCAAGTACCGAAATTAACTTGTAAATCACAGCCTCAAAATGTGTTTTTGAAAGGCATCTTTCTGGAAAAGGGAAAGTTCAAGAGGAAGAATAGCAATTTTTCAGTTAAAAAGTTCTTGTTTGTTTCAATTTGGTAAATCCTTGTGTCATCATTATGTATTATGTGTGTAAGTGGGTGGTATCTCAGATAGTCTGACTTCACAATGAGGCGATCGTGCGTAACAAAATTAAATCATCATCATTGTCATGTATCTCTTTTTTTAAAAATATGCAGTCATTTATGTTACATTACTTTACAGGTGTTCATGCACATGAAATCCTAATGTAAGCACAAATTTTAAAGTAAAAAAAAGTGTCCTAGTAGAAAAGTTGTTATTATCTACATTATTTTCTACCAATGTGCTTATTTAAATTATTAAATAGAGCATGAGCATAAAATAATCATCAAGCGCAATGGATTCTCATATCTGTGTTATGCTGATGATACCCAGTTGTACTTGTTGAACCCTCCAGAGGACAACATAGTCTTACGTAGAATCTTGGCTTGTATCTCTGATATTTCAAGTTGGCTAAAGAAACACCATCTCCAGCTCAATTTGACAAAAATGCAGATTCCTGTTATCCTTGCCAGTCTGCCCATTCAGCACCCTATCTCTGAATAACACCTACCTAGACAGTATGCAACCTTGGGGTTAATAAAGGATGTCCAGCTATCCTTCACTGACATGCTGAAACTGTCTCTCATTCATGCAGATTCATGCTATACCAATTCCACAAGATCAGGCCGTATGTGATGGAGAATGCAGCACAACTTCTGGTTCTGGCATTGGCCTGCCGTAATTATTTACTGGCAGAGGTATCTTCATGTGTTACCAAGCCACTGCAGATGATTCAAAGAATTTCACTGGGGAGTCGTAATGGGAGAGCCAACACCACATAAAACACATATTACTCCAAAACAGCTGTGTGGATGTTTATGAAATTTTGCATACACAGTATATTACAACTAACCCAGCCTTGCATATATACTTTATGGAGTTTCAAAGTTTTCATCGTGACTAGGGACTCAATAGAGGGAACAACTCAAAAACAGACAGTGTTGCCCAGCTCACATTCTATATTAATGATTACATTTTTCAACAAACCACCCAGTTTATTAATGTAGGATTAAACATCTGTTAGAGAAACCACAGTGAACCAAGAAATACAAAGAACCCAACAAGGAGTTATAACAGTTATGGAATCAAATCATGCACAAAAAGAACAGCTTTCATGTCACGAGAGCATAGAAATTGATAATTATCAGAGAGGCAGTGCAAATGATGTATGGGACAAGGCCAAATTAAAAAACACATAAACAGTTGTTTGCTTACCTTAATCCACTATACAAGTATACCCGGGCAATGATGGTTACTTTGGCTAGTGACCAAACAAAGAAAGACTCTTCCCAAGAAATATTTAAACCAGACAATGAATTCCACATTTTTGGCTTTGCTAGTTCTAGACTTTGAGTTTTGGTTTGTTTTGTTTGTCCAGACTTTTTTCCTGATTGTTTTGACCACTGCCTCTGTAACATTTCTGATTAATTTTTGGCAATTTCAAGCTTCTGCCACTTGGTTCACTATATATATTGTTTGTTTTTTCATTTTTCTGAAGCAATGTATTTGCTGATCACACAAACAGAGACAATCAGGGACATGCAGTCAGGGGAGGCAAGTGATCATGAAAAGTAAAAAAAAACTAATAATGATAACATAAAATAAATGTGTCCACTGGTCTGTGCTATAAATTTGTTTTCTGTATGATTCCAATAATTTTAATAATTTATATAGTCAATTGGCACATTTCCTGTTCAAATTCAGGGGAGAAACGTGAGGTGCGGCAGTGACGAGCGGAGTTTCATCTCAGACTGTGTTCTCCATCACACATGAGGTTGCAATTGGCGTGTGTTTGTTGCTGTCTCTCTGTGTGTCACCAATATAATGTTTGCAGACATGTTTATTATACACCCAGACTTTCCACAGTCTGGCTAATATCTTTAATGAATGTGTGTGACACATTTAGTCTTGCTGATCAGACATAAAACCACTGTGAAAAGGCACAAGGTGAAGCAGACAGTACTGTGCCACTCCGAAAGGGGCGCACGTGAGCCCAACAGGTGCTCGTTGCTGCTGTTCTACGCAGTGGTGCCAATAAGTTAGCGATATCAGAAAGTCAAGTGCACTGCGGCGGTCTGTTTATTTTTATTTTTTGTTCCGACTGACTGCCAAAATGGAAGATTAAAATTTTTAAAGCTAAAGGAAAATGAGGAGGGACTTTTACAAGAAAGAGATTTTCATGGAGAAGGATAGGCGCATGGACTTCATTTACAAATAAAGTTAAGACCATAAACAATTTTCAATTTTATAAAAAAAATGTGATCAAACTAAGTAAAAAACAATCCAATATTTAAAAACTAAATTTTGACCTTAAATAAAATATTCTTTTGTTTTCCTTTTGTTGAACAGTCTGTATTAAAATTGATTAAAGCATCAGAAGTAAAAGCTTTTAAAAACAACGTCAAAATTGAAATCTGCTTTTTTTTTTTCTACACCACTCTATACTTTCATTTGTATTGAATGAGTGTGAATTGTAGAATCGCAATGGCAAATTTAGAACACATGGAGGATGAGGAGCAAATGCACTCTCTCTCGTCGCTATAAATGTAGCGTTCTTTCTTAGCCAAATATGCGCCTTACCTATCTGTGTGTAATGAATGCTGATGAATTATGAAACATAACCAGTAGTCAATGTGCATGCTGCCTATTAAATAGTGAATAACCTACTCTTTGGGGTTCATATATTTGTAAATCTGACTCTGAAGGAGTCAGTGCCTCCCCAGCCATGAACCTCAACGCACATCACTGGAGACAATGACTAAAAGCAGATTCAAATTCAGGCCTTCCATTTGTACACATACCAAGGGGAAAAAAACAAGTGAGACACTGCATAGTAAAAATAAAGTGTTTTATTATTGTTAGACATTAATGGATAACTTTACATCTCAAAGCCTATATAAATATAAGCTGATCATGTTAAATGTAATGTGGAGGTTGTCAAAGTGCTTTAATAATAACAGTAAGTGTTTCTAAATTAAAATAACTTATCTCTACAATTAATTCTTAAGAGGTGTAACACAGGATGTGATAGCATCTGGTTGTTAGTGTCTCAGAATCACCTGAAAAAGAAGGTTTGCAAATATAACTCATTCCTACTATAATTTCATTTTTCAGGAAAATGTATGAGATTTGCAAATTGAGGTTTAGCACTTTTTTGAGATCACTGGATTTTCTTCTTTATTATACTAGTTGCCATGTATACCTGCATCCGAGAGATGGCCTGTGCTACTAAGAAGCTTATGTGTGCAAAGAGAACTCAAGCAAAAGGACACCTTTTATTGGCTAACAAAAAAAATTACAATATGCAAGCTTTCAAGGCAACTCAGGCCCCTTCTTCAGGCAAGATGTAATAACATTGTATATCTTGCCTGAAGAAGCGGCCTGAGTTGCCTCAAAGGCTTGCATATTGTAATCTTTTTAGTTAGCCAATTAAAGATGTTATTTTGCTTGACTTCTCATTGCATTCATAATGGTTAACATGGTACAACACCCTAGTACTACAGAAAACTTATGTGGAAATGCTGCCTTTTCAAAAGAGGGGAGTTGAAAAGTGACATGGAACTAGTTGTAGAGAGTCCAAGATATGTGACTTCATAATTTATGGCCAACTCAGCTTGTCAAATGAACACTTTGCACTTGACGTTTTCTCCACAACAACACTAGCTGCTTGCATTAACCATTTCTTCTGAGTGTATGGCTGGTCTGTAAAAGAGAAAGATAATCACACTGTGAGGACACACACACACACACACACACACATCGAAGTACTGACATTGAGACCAAATTATAGTAAACAACGATGTTGACCTGCACATCTTGGTGGATCTGGAGGGCAATACCAGAATATGCAGAACAGATAGGGGATAATGTACAAATTGTACGTGGACAACAACCAGATATGGAATTCAACCCCAGGATGGTGGATCTAGGAGGCAGCAGCACTAATTACTTCACACTGTCTGCTGTCAGCACAGCAATAACACTTCTTCTAACTCATAAAAGTATACAAATGGACTAATGAATTTAGAAAGTTATTGTCACTCTGGATTTTTAATGGACTTTCAAATCAGCTGGCCATTAATTCACTGGTAACTAGTAAACCAAAAGCAAAATATTTTTGTTCTTCTCCAACTGGTTTCTTTCTTATTTTCATGAATGCAGCACTGTTCTCCATTTATTCTGTTTAAATATTCTTCAGTGCAGCTCAATGAGGCACACAGTGAATGAAATTTCAATTGATATATACATTTTGGGTTAAAAGACATGCTAATGTAGAAAACATAGCAGAAAAGCAATTCATTTTATAGTTTGGTGTTCAACACCAGGAAAAGTAATGTGGAATTGAAAAAAAAAATAAAATCAGCAGAGACTTTTGCTAGATGAAAGAGTTTGTCCTCTACCATTCATCAAGGATCACTGGAATCTGATACTAGTCTGCTCAGCACAATGCTCACCACCTCTGGAAGATCAAAACTTGAATGAGTGCTGCAGCGCCGGTAAGCCTGTAGCCTTTGACTGGTCTACTGACGTGTCGCTTCTTCTGTTTTTCATTATGTTTTAGGGATGTTTGTGCTGTTTTAAAAGTGTCATGTATAATTGAGGACTGACAAAGTATGCAACACAAAATAGTTTTCCTGAGGCAAACTGGCAGATTGTGTTAAAAATGCTCTTTCTACCAAATGCATTCCATCTCATCACTAAACTGCTCAGGAATTTCGTCAATGAGTTTTCTTCCATACTAATGTGCTGTCCTAGACACTGTTGACTTTTACGGCTTGAATTTCAGCCTACACTTTTACAAATCTGTTGACCATGACCTTTGGTCTTACTGAAGTGTATTTTAAGGTCACTTGTTTTCCTTGCTTCTTGCTTTCCTGAATAGCAAATTTCAATTTATCCTAGATATGCCAAAGATACTGATATTGTCATAGGCAAACTGTGTGCAAAGTTAACAAACTATCTCATCCTTTCTCGTGTGTTTTAAGAGTGTCAAAGACAGATTCTGAGAGAGTGAACCTTCCTGATTCTTACTTTGCCAGTTTTGTATTTTTTTGGACTAGATGCAGTCTGGCATTCCTGTAGGTGTGCTTATAAAAGCTTCCATTATTCTCTGATTTCTCAAAGGACAAATGACTAATGACTTGCACACTAAAATGAAATCTTACATGAGCAGATTTTCTAAGGACAAGGGAATTTCACATTTTGCATTGCTTTCCAAAACCTTCTCTTACTGTTTGGATGCAATCCACAATGTAGCAGCGGCTATAGAATTAAGATCATTCTTTTCAAGAAGAAAACGTTTTTAGAAGATAAAAGATCTTTGCACTCTGCAGATGTTGGGATGAGCATGAACATCCCAGTAGTACTTCATGTTTTATTATTTCCTTTTCTGTTGCAAATGATAATGTGTAAACTTAAAACTTTTCCTGGTTTTTAGTGTAATTTGTGATAGACGGCCAGGAACCCTGCCCCGCCGGGATACCTGGAGGAAGGAGGGACTGGGAGAGCGGCACTTCTCTTCCCTGGGCACCTGGACGGTCCTTAATCCCGGGGGGACAGCGCTTCCAGTACACCAGGAAGTGCTGACAGACCAGGGATGGTGTACACCCGGAGTGCTTCCAGGGCAGCACTTCCGCCACACTCCATTCTGGGAGTCGGAGTCGGGTGGAAGTGGACAGAACTTGCGAGAGAGGAGTGGAGGCAGCTGAAGGACCAAGGACCAAGGACTGAGCAAACTGTAAATAGTTGTATAAATAGTAGTGTAATAAACGTGTGTATTGTGGACATTGCAGTGTCGTGTCTGTCTGAGGCCGGGCTAGCTATGACATGGCATTCCAGATGGGACTCGTTGTTAAAATAATTTGTAAAGTTGCCTGGCACAGCAGCACTAGACGCACGCGGTTTCGGTGCGGCGCAAGGAACACAAGCTCCCACGACACACACACGTTTTGGCAAACAGCGCAGTCCTTTGGTAGAGTTGCACTAGGACCCTGAGGACACTGCACCTCCTGATGGGCAAGAAGATGGCCAGGCACGGCCTAACGACAGCGGGTGGCCTGAAGAAGCCCATCGCCGACAAAAGGATTGGCGGGCCTAAAGATCTGGCCAGGCTATGGAAGCTATCTCCAGTCAAGAGGTTTCCAGAGGTATGTACCGGACCCAGGCAAGGATCGTCCTAGGGCATGTATCGTGTTTTTTTGGGTGCCTACTTCGTAGGGAGAAACCATCCAGAGGCGTTTGGCTGGACAGGGGACGTCACTTCCGGAGCCAACTGTGGGGCGAAGTCCGAGGAGGACCGGAGCCTGCTGTTGCGGAGAAGAGCCCAGCTTGTACAGGAGTGCCTGGAGTCCCAACCCATGGGGAATGGCCTGAGAGAGCAGGCTGCGGCGAAGGGCCTGGGGGTTCCTCATCACGCAGGTAAGGGGGTGGAGGGTGTGTGCCAGCTCCCTGCACATAGCGTAATGCAAGCAGGGGCACTGAACCTTTCCCCCTCGTCAGAGGACCCGGCTGACTCTGCGCAGGAGGCACAGCATCTGTGTGGCTCACAGCCGGCAGGTAAGGGCAAGTGGAATGCAAGTCCCCTGCCAGTTGATTTAATCTCTGCGCCTGCAGCCGTACGAGAGTGGGAGGAGGTCCTTCAGCCTGTACGGTCGCTTTCTCAGGTAATCCGCGGCCTCCAAGAGACCATCCTGAAGCTGGAGGAGAAGACAATCGCACCTCTGAAAGCACTACGAGAGTGGGTGGAGTGGCACAGCACTGAATTCTCCAGCAGGAGAGACGCGGCGGTACAGGTAAGTGGGACCTGTACCGTACATAAAAGCGGAGGGCTGAACAAAGTGGGGCCAGTATCGTTTCGTTCTGGTCACAAAGTAGCCAAGCCTCCTACAGTGGATCCTGGGTGAGTGGCCGATCGTGCCATAGGGGCGAGTCCAGTGTGTGCGAGGAGCCGGCTGTTGAGTGCTGGTTGCTGAAGCACATTGTTCCAAAAGCCGGCAGCAGCCTCGCTGAGGTCCACATGCACACAGACGGCGCGGGGTCTCTCTTTATCCCATAAGGAGACCCAGATCGTCATTGCGTCCCAGAGTATAAGGAGAAGGACCTGGAGGCAGAGGTCTGGACCTCCTGACAAGGGGCAGGCTGGGCCCGTGTTCCCACCTGCTGCCGAGAGCCGCCCTCTGCAGGTGTAGAGGGAAGCCCCGAGCCTGGCTGGGGACCAGGCGATGGGCAGAAACCCATCCTGTTGCTATGTCCGGAGGGCATGGGGACATGGAGAGAAGCACCGGTGCTTTAACTGTAATAACCATGGTCACAGGTGGAGGCACTGTCTGTATACACTTACAGATGACGCCATGGAGTGGCGTCGTGGGCATGCCTCCCCACCCTTGTTTTGCTTATCTCTTCTAGGGCGGAACTGTGACCCAGGACATGCCGGCGCCCCAACCTGTTGAAGGACAGCCCTTGCAGGACAGGCCACTTCACCCTACGGTCTTCAGCTGGGGGTGGGGCAGTGTGATAGATGGCCAGGAACCCTGCCCCACCGGGACACCTGGAGGAAGAAGGGACCGGGACAGTAGCACTTCTCTTCCCTGGGCACCTGGGCAGTCCTTGATCCCTGGGAAGTGCTACCGGAAGTTCATCATCAGGCACCTGGAGCACATCCAGAGCATTATAAAAGGGGCCGCCTCACTCCATTCGGGAAGCTACAATTGGGTGGAAGTGGACAGAGCTTGCGAGAGAGGAGTGGAGGCAGCCCGAAGGACCAAGGACTGAGCAAACTGTAAATAGTTGTGTAAATAGTAGTGTAATAAATGTGTGTTGTGGACATTGCAGTGTCGTGTCTGTCTGTGGCCGGGCTAGCTATTACAAATTAAACATGTTTTTCTGATGCTCTTTAACTAAAGATCATAAAAAGCTATATTTACATTAGTGTTTTTATCCAACCCAAATCTGTTTTTTTGCCATAACTGATATTGACCAGATTCCACCCCCTATTGTTTTAACTCATAAAAACACATGAAATCTCATCCTTGAATTGGAATTGAGATCTGTTATGCTAGGATCTCACCAAGAGTCTGGTTCCTGCCTCATACTCCAGTGCTGCCGGGTAGGCTTTAGCTCCCCCATGACCCTGAACTGGATTAGCCTCCTTTGCGTTACGTCTTCTCTCAAAAACAAATGTAAAAAGTGTTGCATTGTTTGCCTTGAAAAAATTACATATTTATTAAATCTGATCGTTCTACTGTAAAACGTGTACAACTCTAAAAGTGCAAAGTCAGAAGTATAGAAAGTATAATGATACAAATAATAATAATGAATAATAATAATAATTATAAAAATAATGCTAATACTGTATATACTGTCAAAATGTGTCATTTGTGTGGTATATTTTGAAGCATGGTGAAATACACAATCCAACGTCACGTCAGGACAATAGTAACGTGATTCCTTGCGGATTTTCTTTTGAACAGCACATTTCACATGTGCAATTTACACGAGCGTCACGTTTGATTTCACTGTCTGTTTCAATTTCACTTCCTGAAGACAGATTCACTTCGGCATCACTGCTTGTATAACTGTCAAGATTGTGCAACATCTGGGCTGCTGAAAAACGCTTCTTACGTGTCGCCATTACAAAGCTAGGAGAAGACATGTCTGCACTATTGCCAGGGTAACACTCGAGCCTGTCCCTTATGCAAAACACACCTATATCATTTCCCAAGCAGCGCTTGGTGCTAACGCTGTTGGCACTTTTACAGCCCAAGCAGTTCTCGGGTTGAACGCTTAGGTGAGATGTGTCTATACAGTTGCCTGAGTAACACTTGGGACTAACGCTTTTAACACTGTTTTTACAGCCTGAGAGATGCTCGGACCTAACGTTAAGGAGGTTAAGCAGGTGTGAAAAATGTTATGTTACAACTAAATTTCAATAATGATAAAATTGAGATTGTCAAATGTGATACTCACCTCAGATTTGTGAAAGCAAAATTCTTTTTTCACATAATTCTCATTGCAATGAAGCTGATTCACACCATCAGCCTGTGTCCATCTTGTGTCAGAGAAACAATGAGTACAAGGCAGTAAGTGTCTACCAAGCGCCGAACACATCCATGCAGTGCCGGATTAACCAATAGGCACATGTAGCATATGCTACGGGCCCCACAATTTCGGGGGCCCCCAAATGGTGGACCCAATATTTAATGAAAAAGTGTAGCATTGAAAAACTGGTCTTTAAAAATATTATCTTTACGTTTTTAAACTGTAAATTTCTACACAACAAAACTTTAGGGGCCCAACACATAAAATTCACATAAATATTATAAGATTCTTATTATAATCGAGAGTAAAATAATTATTTAGTCCGGTTTCAACTGTTCAGAATCTAAACTTCAGATGATGCAGACCAAAAGGGCCCCCAAATTTGAAATGTGCTACGGGCCCCCAAAGCTCTTAATCCGGACCTGCATCCATGTGCTTTTAGAAATGGACTGAAGTAACAGTGAAGAAGTGTAAAAATCCTAGCAGTCCAAGCTGGACCATTCTCATTTTCAGTCCATGACATCTCCTGCAGCTCTTTGATTGAAAACCAAACATCTGCATTTAACCTTTTTGCATGTGTATTCCATGACAAACACAAGAGCTATAAATGAGTAACACTTTTTAAAGCGTTTTACTGAGTGTGTTTCACTGGCTCCTAATAATAAAAAACCTGACTATTTATGAGTCATCATTCTTCTAGTTTCATCAAATGTCTGAGCTCATTAAAAGGAAAAGACTCTGTTTTTTTGCGAGTTGAAAATGTTAGTAAAAGCCTTTATTAGTCATCAGCCTTGAAAAGAGAAGGGATAACCCAGGATTGCATAGCTCCGTCCAAATTACCCACTTTAATTCTTGGGAGGGATCATCACTATGTTTGCATTTACACAAAAAAGGTTTTGGTATTAATCGTGCTGGGATGCCACAACATACTCCAGAACTTTGAAGTGAAAAGATAAGTTAGAGATTGGACACAAATGTATTGAATTGTTGAACCTGTCAATGTCAAGGCCACACTTACTTAAAATAGGTTGGCAAAATTAATTTTTAAATTAGTTAGCATATTCCTGGTGTCTTTAGATATATTTCTTATTGCAGTGATAGCTTGGCAAGTGAAAGGGGATATGGATGGGATGAAACACAATCAGAATAAGCCTGAGAATACAAAACACTGTCTCAAATTTATAAACCACATAGCAAAAATTTACTACAGACATAGGCAGTTAAGGAAGAAGCTGTCTAAGATCCAAAGAAGCTGTTTTGAGTAAGGCTGGGCAGAAGCTGGATGAACAGATAGTGTTAGTGTTACTAAAGGAAATATGATGCTCGTAATTAAGACAGGAAAAAGATGAGAGATGGAGACAAGACATAAAGTAAAAAACTTTATGGTCTGAAAAAGCCAAATTAGCATTGTGATTGTAGCTGAGATATAAATCAGACAAGCAGAACAAGAAAAGAATAACACGATTCAGCATGTAACCCATTAAAAGGGCATAAGCTTGAAGAACCTGCAAGAGTTAAAATTACCTGATAACACGAGAAAATTAACTAACAGTGTAAGTTGACATAACAGCTGAATCATACTGAGTACTCTAGATAAAACAAAAAAGTGTTATTAATAGGCAGAGTAAAATGCAGCACGGCAAATACTATGGATTCAGAAAGTATTAATCTGGCATTTTTGCCTCTCAGTCCACACTCAATAACCCAAAGTAATGTATTTTCATAAAGGTTTGGAAATTTATTTAAAAACAAAAAATCTCTCATTCATAGAAGCATTCAGACTCTTAATTCAGTACTTAGTAGAAGCCCCTTTGGCAGCAATTGGTAAGCCTCTACATGCTTTGCACACCTGCATCTGTGCAGTTTTTTCCCTTTCTTCCTGGAAGATCCTCTCAAGCTCCATTAGATTAAATGGGAAGCAGGGCCATCTTAATGCATGGGCACGCTGGGCAGTTGCCCGGGGGCCCCACACTAATCTATGTATGTTGTGACTTGCTGAATGGTTGTGTAGGTAGGGGCCCCAGTGCACTGCTTTGCCCGGGGGCCTAAAATGCTGTTAAGATGACCCTGTTGGGAAGCGTCTGCCATCATCAGGTTTATTGGATTTAAATCAGAGCTTTGGCAAGGCCACTCAAGGACAGGCAGAGATTTGTCCAGAAGTCACTCCAGCGTTATGTTGGCCTGTATGCTTCCTGAAAAGTGAACTGTTGCCCCAGTCTGAGATCGCATGCACTCTGCAGGAGGTTTTCTTCAAGGACCTCTCTGTATTTGTAATTCTGACCAGTCTCCCTGTTCATCCTACCACCATGCTTTATCATGGGGAGCATATTAAGCAGGTGATGAGCAGTGCCTAATCATTGGCAGATATAATGTTTAGAGTTTTGCTAAAAGAGTTCAATTTTTATCTCACCAGACAAAATTCCTTTAGATGCTATTTGGCAAACTCCAAGTGGGCTGTCATATGACTTTCACTCAAGAGTGGCTGCTGTCTACCATACATCTCTGATTCATGGTCTGCTCCTAAAATGGTCATCCTTCCAACACCTGCTTCCATCTCAGGAATTCAGAAGCTCTGTTAGATGACCATTGGGTTCTTGGACACTTCCCTGACCATGGCTCTTCTTGCCCATTTACTTAGTTTTCCTGGATGACCAACTCCAGGAAGATTCCTGGTGTTCCAGTCCTCTTTCATTTCACAGTAACTAAGACCACTGTTCATCTGGGAACACTCAAAGCTTTGGAAGGTCTACAGAGAGTTCCTTGGACTTCATGACTTGGTTTTTGTTCTGACATGTGGTGTGAATTGTGGGACCTTCTATACAAAAGTGTGTGAGGCTTTCTAAATGATGCCATAGGTGGACTCCAATCAAATTCTGGACATATCTCAAGGATAATTAAAGCAAACAGGAAGCACCTGGCCACAATTTGGAGTGCCAAAGCAATGGCTATGAATATTTATTTGAAGAAGGGATTTCAGTTTTTTAATTATTAATAAATTTGCAAACCTTTCTGAAAACATGTTTTCATTTTGTTATTATGGGTTATTGAATGTATAGACTGAGCTATACTACTACTACTACTAATCTACTAATCTTAGTGGGGAAAGACTTTCTGATAGTAGAATCCATAAAGCTGAGTGAGTATTTGCAGGAAGTTTGCATGTTCTGAAAATAACTAGAAAAATGGCATCAAAGGATCTCAGGCATTTATCAAGTTGATATAAGTGAAAAAAATGAAAAATGGTCTGAAATGTCAGAATTAACAATCAAGCTGTCAAGATGGGTGAATAGAAATATGTTGCTTAAATATTTCTATTTTTGTTTCAGGTTAGGGGTTTGGTTTTTGAATTTCTTTTAGTTCTACCAGAGTCCTGGATATCTGGATTTTGGTCCAGGACTCCTGTAGATTTAGAATTGGAATTTTTAGCTATTTAGCCGAGCTGTCTTGTTTATTGTTTTATTTATTTACTGCTTTTGAAATACTTATTTTGGCAACAATTTCTTTCCTTTCATGTTTTCAAGTTAGCATTTCTTTTCTTTTTGTTAGTAATTTTGTAGAAGAACTTTCTTATTTATAGTTATTTTTGGGTGATTGTTTATTTAGTGTTAGCTAATTCATTACTTATTCTTTGTTCTCCTTGTTTTTCTAGTTATTGTATAAATATCAGTTAATTATGTTGTTCTTCAATTAATTATTTAACTAAGGATAATTTGCACTTTTTGTGTTAATCAATTTGCTTAAATTCCTTTTGTTTGCAAAAAATAGTCTTTTGATCTCAAGCCTTATTATATTATTAAAGAAAATTCAGTTTATTAGGGTAATTATTTTTACTTAAGGATTTCTCTAAATAACTTCACAGTTAGGGTGCTATGGTGGTGCAGTGGCAGACCAGGGTTCATGTTGTCCCCACGTCTGCCAGGGTCTCCTTCCAGTGCTCTGGTTGATCTCCCACTGTCTAAAAACATGCAGGTTTGGTGAATTGGTGACATTTAATTGGCCCTAGATTGGCGTCCTGTCTGGTGTCTGTTCTTGCCATGCTCCTTATGCTAGCTGGGATAGACTCCAGGCAACACCCCCAGCAACCCTGATCTGAATTAAGTGGGTTAGAAAATGACATGACTTCGCAGTTACTTCTGGTTATTTATAAGGATTCAGAAAAGGCATACTGTTGATCATTGCCCTGTCTAAGAAAAAATACAGTTTACCTTCAATACTCTGAGCTGAGCATCACACCTGAAAATCTCAATTGTATCATTATTGAAATTCAACTGTAAAATAATATTTTTCAAACCTGCTTAACCCAATTCAGAGTCATGTATGGCCAAAGCCTAACTGGCAGCACTGGGGTACAGGGATATGAGCCAGATCTGGATAATACACCGGCAACAGCAGCATTTGGTGGTGGCAAGTGGGGCAACCACCCCAGGCCCCACGCCTAAGGGGGCCCTGCTTTTGAGGTCCGCATGTTCCATTCGAGCAGATTTGTGAAGTTATATTCTCCAGTATATATATATATTTGAGATGCTTCTAAGAGGAGCCCTTTTAAAATCCCTCCTCAATGTCAAATTCTGTACATGTACGTCTTTGAAAACATCTCACAGTCCAAATATTAATGCACAAAAACATGTATTGCTAATAATAACCGGCTGACATGACATCAACGTGAGTTGTGACTATGACATCCTACATATCGAGACTCAGAGTATACTTGAAATTTGGGGACTTTTCTAGAAGAGGCCCTGCTAATTTCCGCTGCATTGCATTTCGCACTGCCGTGGTATTGTCATGAATTATGAATTGCACTTTTTTAATAGATTATATTATTATATTTTGATAAAATCCATGTGTTATCTTGCAAAAATTTAGCTGAATAATATAATGAGAAAATCCGGTGTTTGTTAACATTATTTGTATTAAATTCACACACAAGTTTATACAGTCCACACATAACAGTAACAGCGTTTGACGTAACCGGCCCCACGTGGGGTTGCTCAGCCCTAAGCCCCACACACCCCAAAGGCCACCTCTGGACACTAGATCCTTAGTGAGATTTAAGCATAAGTGGCCTCAATTCCAATTTATAGATTAAACCACAGAGGATTCAAACACTATGAATGCGTGAATCCCAATCCCAAAAAAATTTTGGAATTAGGCTCACTTTCATTAGAAACACTAATGTTTTTAAAACCTGCCATCAGCTGAGCTCAACCCCAATCCTGTTGGGAATCCTTTGGCTAAAAGTTTTTGTTCCAAACAATTTCATAATCTGTGAGTCATTGCACCTCTAACTGATTTCAGTATTTAATACACTAGTCTTTATTCTTTTTCTGTATTTATACAAGAGCAGTGGTGTGAGATTTAGATTCATAAAAAAATGTAGAAATACTCGTATTATTGCCATAGTTTTAAGTTCTTAGTTCTCTTTTATCATTTTTTTATTAAGTCACATTTTTTAATAAAGTGGAGTAGGCACCACTGTAAACATCACTGAGCTGAAAGGCCACAGGTACTTCAGGGTCAGACTCACTAATGTGATCAAATGTAAATAATGGCTTACATAACCAGAAAATGATGATGATGATGATGACAAAAATATTAAAAACAAAGATAAACACTAAATTATCTTCCATTGCATGGTTGCACTCAGGTCCTAATCTGGGATCCTGA